>NC_057811.1:381591268-381607924 GCF_018294505.1 Triticum aestivum | reverse complement strand
GGGGGAGTTTGGCGCATGGTCGGTTTCTCCAAGTGCAGTCCCACGTGTCAGTGAAGAGGCAAGCCGAAGCAGGTTCCGTTTGCGTGAGCCGTGTGCAGGACCGAACATGTGTGGGGTGCAATGCGACCGCGACAGGAGTGCTGTGAGTGTACCGCCTTTTTTCCTTTTAAACTAGGTGCTTCTGTTGGGGATCGTAGCAGAATTTTAAATTTTCCTACGCTCACCAAGATCCATCTATGGAGTATACTAGCAACGAGGGCAAAGGAGTGCATCTACATACCCTTGTAGATCGCGAGCGGAAGCGTTCCAATGAACGAGGTTGATGGAGTCGTACTCGCCGTGATCCAAATCACCGATGACCGAGTGCCGAACGGACGGCACCTCCGCGTTCAGCACACGTGCGGAGCAGCGACGTTGTCCTCCTTCTTGATCCAGCAAGGGGAAAGGAGAGGTTGATGGAGATCCAGCAGCACGACGGCGTGGTGGTGGATGTAGCGGGATCTCGGCAGGGCTTCGCCGAGCTTCTGCGAGAGGGAGAGGTGTTGCAGGGGAGGAGGGAGGGGCCAAAGGCTGTTGTGTTGCTGCCCTCCCTCCCCCCTTTATATAGGCCCCCTGGGAGGGGGGGCGCCGGCCAGGAACCCATCTGCATGGGGGGCGGCAGCCAGGGGGGAGACTTGCCCCCCAAGGCAAGTGGGGCGCCCCCCCCACCCTAGGGTTTCCAACCCTAGGCGCAGGGGGAAGGCCCATGGGTTCCCTTCCCACTTCAGCCCATGGGGCCCTCCGAGATCGGTGGCCCCACCCGGTGGACCCCCGGGACCCTTCCGGTGGTCCCGGTACAATACCGGTGACCCCCGAAACTTTCCCGGTGGCCGAAACTTGACTTCCTATATATAATTCTTCACCTCCGGACCATTCCGGAACTCCTCGTGACGTCCGGGATCTCATCCGGGACTCCGAACAACTTTCGGGTTTCCGCATACTCATATCTCTACAACCCTAGCGTCACCGAACCTTAAGTGTGTAGACCCTACGGGTTCGGGAGACATGCAGACATGACCGAGACGCCTCTCCGGTCAATAACCAACAGCGGGATCTGGATACCCATGTTGGCTCCCACATGTTCCACGATGATCTCATCGGATGAACCACGATGTCGAGGATTCAATCAATCCTGTATACAATTCCCTTTGTCAATCGGTATGTTACTTTCCCGAGATTCGATCGTCGGTATCCCAATACCTTGTTCAATCTCGTTACCGGCAAGTCTCTTTACTCGTACCGCAATGCATGATCCTGTGACTAACTCCTTAGCCACATTGAGCTCATTATGATGATGCATTACCGAGTGGGCCCAGAGATACCTCTCCGTCATACGGAGTGACAAATCCCAGTCTCGATCCGTGCCAACCCAACAGACACTTTCGGAGATACCCGTAGTGTACCTTTATAGTCACCCAGTTACGTTGTGACGTTTGGCACACCCAAAGTACTCCTACGGTATCCGGGAGTTGCATGATCTCATGGTCTAAGGAGAAGATACTTGACATTGGAAAAGCTCTAGCAAACGAACTACACGATCTTTGAGCTATGCTTAGGATTGGGTCTTGTCCATCACATCATTCTCCTAATGATGTGATCCTGTTATCAATGACATCCAATGTCCATAGTCAGGAAACCATGACTATCTGTTGATCAACGAGCTAGTCAACTAGAGGCTTACTAGGGACACGTTGTGGTCTATGTATTCACACATGCATTACGATTTCCGGATAACACAATTATAGCATGAACAATAGACAATTATCATGAACAAAGAAATATAATAATAACCATTTATTATTGCCTCTAGGGCATATTTCCAACAGTCTCCCACTTGCACTAGAGTCAATAATCTAGTTACATTGTGATGAATCGAACACCCATTGCGTCCTGGTGTTGATCATGTTTTGCTCTAGGGAGAGGTTTAGTCAACGGATCTGCTACATTCAGGTCCGTATGTACTTTACAAATATCTATGTCTCCATTTTGAACACTTTCACGAATGGAGTTGAAGCGACGCTTGATATGCCTGGTCTTCCTGTGAAACCTGGGCTCCTTCGCAAGGGCAATAGCTCCAGTGTTGTCACAGAAGAGAGTCATCGGGCCCGACGCATTGGGAATCACCCCTAGGTCGGTAATGAACTCCTTCATCCAGACTGCTTCCTGTGCTGCCTCCGAGGCTGCCATGTACTCCGCTTCACATGTAGATCCCGCCACGACGCTTTGCTTGCAACTGCACCAGCTTACTGCTCCTCCATTCAAAATATACACGTATCTGGTTTGTGACTTCGAGTCATCCAGATCTGTGTCGAAGCTAGCGTCGACGTAACCCTTTACGACGAGCTCTTCGTCACCTCCATAAATGAGAAACATATCCTTAGTCCTCTTCAGGTACTTCAGGATATTCTTGACCGCTGTCCAGTGTTCCATGCCGAGATTACTTTGGTACCTTCCTACCAAACTTACGGCAAGGTTTACATCAGGTCTGGTACACAACATGGCATACATAATAGACCCTATGGCCGAGGCATAGGGGATGACACTCATCTTTTCTCTATCTTCTGCCGTGGTCGGGCATTGAGCCGTGCTCAATTGCACACCTTGCAATATAGGCAAGAACCCCTTCTTGGACTGATCCATATTGAACTTCTTCAATATCTTGTCAAGGTACGTACTCTGTGAAAGACCAATGAGGCGTCTTGATCTATCTCTATAGATCTTGATGCCTAACATATAAGCAGCTTCTCCAAGGTCCTTCATTGAAAAACACTTATTCAAATAGGCCTTTATACTTTCCAAGAATTCTATATCATTTCCCATCAATAGTATGTCATCCACATACAATATGAGAAATGCTACAGAGCTCCCACTCACTTTCTTGTAAACACAGGCTTCTCCATAAGACTGTGTAAACCCAAACGCTTTGATCATCTCATCAAAACGAATGTTCCAACTCCGAGATGCTTGCACCAGCCCATAGATTGAGCGCTGGAGCTTGCATACTTTGTTAGCATTCTTAGGATCAACAAAACCTTTCGGCTGCATCATATACAATTCTTCCTTAAGGAAGCCATTAAGGAATGCCGTTTTGACGTCCATCTGCCATATCTCATAATCATAGTATGCGGCAATTGCTAACATGATTCGGACGGACTTCAGCTTCGCTACGGGTGAGAAAGTCTCATCGTAGTCAACCCCTTGAACTTGTCGATAACCCTTAGCGACAAGTCAAGCCTTATAGATGGTCACATTACCATCCGCGTCTATCTTCTTCTTAAAGATCCATTTATTTTCTATGGCTCGCCGATCATCAGGCAAGTCAGTCAAAGTCCATACTTCGTTTTCATACATGGATCCTATCCCGGATTTCATGGCTTCCAGCCATTTGTCGGAATCCGGGCCCGCCATCGCTTCTTCATAGTTCGAAGGTTCACCGTTGTCTAACAACATGATTTCCAGGACAGGGTTGCATGGTGCAGAACGTGTCCTTGTGGACCTACGAAGTTCAGCAGTAACTTGATCCGAAGCTTCATGATCATCATCATTAACTTCCTCCCCAGTCGGTGTAGGCACCACAGGAACATCTTCCCGCGCTGCGCTACTTTCTGGTTCGGAAGGGCTGACTATCACCTCATCAAGTTCCACTTTCCTCCCACTTAATTCTTTCGAGAGAAACTCTTTCTCCAGAAAGGACCCGTTCTTGGCAACAAAGATCTTGCCTTCGGATCTGAGGTAGAAGGTATACCCAATGGTTTCCTTAGGGTATCCTATGAAGACGCATTTCTCCGACTTGGGTTAGAGCTTTTCAGGTTGAAGTTTCTTGACATAAGCATCGCATCCCCAAACTTTTAGAAACGACAGCTTAGGTTTCTTCCCAAACCATAATTCATACGGTGTCGTCTCAACGGATTTCGACGGAGCCCTATTTAAAGTGAATGCGGCAGTCTCTAAAGCATATCCCCAAAATGAGAGCGGTAAATCGGTAAGAGACATCATAGATCACACCATATCCAATAGAGTGCGATTACGACGTTCGGACACACCGTTTCGCTGTGGTGTTCCAGGCGGCGTGAGTTGTGAAACGATTCCACATTTCCTTAAGTGTGCACCAAATTCGTGACTTAAATATTCTCCACCACGATCTGATCGTAAGAATTTTATTTTTCTGTCACGTTGATTCTCAACCTCACTCTGAAATTCCTTGAACTTTTCAAAGGTTTCAGACTTGTGTTTCATTAGGTAGACATACCCATATCTACTGAAATCATCAGTGAGAGTGAGAACATAACGATATCCTCCGCGAGCCTCAACACTCATTGGACTGCACACATCGGTATGTATGATTTCCAATAAGTTGGTTGCTCGCTCCATTGTTCCGGAAATGGAGTCTTGGTCATCTTACCCATGAGGCATGGTTCGCACGTGTCAAATGATTCGTAATCAAGAGACTCCAAAAGTCCATCTGCATGGAGCTTCTTCATGCGCTTGACACCAATGTGACCAAGGCGGCAGTGCCACAAGTATGTGGGACTATCGTTATCAACTTTACATCTTTTGGTATTCACACTATGAATATGTGTAACATCACGTTCGAGATTCATCAAGAATAAACCATTGACCAGCGGGGCATGACCATAAAACATATCTCTCAAATAAATAGAACAACCATTATTCTCGGATTTAAATGAGTAGCCATCTCGAATTAAACGAGATCCAGATACAATGTTCATGCTCAAAGCTGGCACTAAATAACAATTATTGAGGTTTAAAACTAATCCCGTAGGTAGATGCAGAGGTAGCGTGCCGGCGGTGATCACATCGACCTTGGAACCATTCCCGACGCGCATCGTCACCTCGTCCTTTGCCAGTCTCCGTTTATTCTGCAGTTCCTGTTTTGAGTTACAAATATGAGCAACCGCACCGGTATCAAATACCCAGGAGCTACTACGAGTACTGGTAAGGTACACATCAATTACATGTATATCACATATACCTTTGGTGTTGCCGGCCTTCCTGTCCGCTAAGTATTTGGGGCAGTTCCGCTTCCAGTGACCACTTCCCTTGCAATAAAAGCACTCAGTCTCATGCTTGGGTCCATTGTTTGACTTCTTCCCGGCAACTAGCTTACCGGGCGCGGCAACTCCCTTGCCGTCCTTCTTGAAGTTCTTCTTACCCTTGCCCTTCTTGAACTTAGTGGTTTTATTCACCATCAACACTTGATGTTCTTTTCTGATTTCCACCTCCGCTGATTTCAGCATCGAATATACCTCAGGAATGGTCTTTTCCATCCCCTGCATATTGAAGTTTATCACAAAGCTCTTGTAGCTTGGTGGAAGCGACTGAAGGATTCTGTCAATGACCGCGTCATCCGGGAGATTAACTCCTAGCTGAGACAAGCGGTTGTGTAACCCAGATATTCTGAGTATGTGCTCACTAACATAACTATTCTCCTCCATTTTACAGCTGAAGAACTTGTCGGAGACTTCATATCTCTCGACCCGGGCATGAGCTTGGAAAACCATTTTCAGCTCTTCGAACATCTCATATGCTCCATGCTTCTCAAAACGCTTTTGGAGCCCCGGTTCTAAGCTGTAAAGCATGCCGCACTGAACGAGGGAGTAATCATCAGCACGTGATTGCCAAGCGTTCATAACGTCTTGGTTCTCTGGGATTGGTGCTTCACCTAGCGGTGCTTCTAGGACATAATCTTTCTTGGCTGCTATGAGGATGATCCTCAGGTTCCGGACCCAGTCCGTATAGTTGCTGCCATCATCTTTCAGCTTGGTTTTCTCTAGATACGCGTTGAAGTTGAGGACAACGTGGGCCATTTGATCTACAAGACATATTGTAAAGATTTTAGACTAAGTTCATGATAATTAAGTTCATATAATCAAATTATTCAATGAACTCCCACTCAGTGAGACATCCCTCTAGTCATCTAAGTGGAACATGATCCGAGTTAACTAGGCCGTGTCCGATCATCACGTGAGACGGACTAGTCAAGATCGGTGAACATCTCCATGTTGATCGTATCTTCTATACGACTCATGCTCGACCTTTCGGTCCTCCGTGTTCCGAGGCCATGTCTGTACATGCTAGGCTCGTCAAGTCGACCTAAGTGTATTGCGTGTGTTCCGAGGCCATGTCTGTACATGCTAGGCTCGTCAACACCCGTTGTATGCGAACGTTAGAATCTATCACACCCGATCATCACATGGTGCTTCGAAACAACGAACCTTCGCAACGGTGCACAGTTAGGGTGAACACTTTCTTGAAATTATTATAAGGGATCATCTTACTTACTACCGTCGTTCTAAGCAAATAAGATGCAAAACATGATAAACATCACATGCAATCAAATAGTGACATGATATGGCCAATATCATTTTGCTCCTTTGATCTCCATCTTCGGGGCACCATGATCATCTTCGTCACCAGCATGACACCATGATCTCCATCATTGTGTCTTCATGAAGTTGTCACGCCAACGATTACTTCTACTTCTATGGCTAACGCGTTTAGCAATAAAGTAAAGTAATTTACATGGCGTTATTCAATGACACGCAGGTCATACAAAAAATAAAGACAACTCCTATGGCTCCTGCCGGTTGTCAAACTCATCGACATGCAAGTCGTGATTCCTATTACAAGAATATGATCAATCTCATACATCACATATATCATTCATCACATCTTCTGGCTATATCACATCACATAGCACATGCTGCAAAAACAAGTTAGACGTCCTCTAATTGTTGTTGCAAGTTTTTACGTGGCTTGTATAGGTTTCTAGCAAGAACGTTTCTTACCTACGTAAAACCACAACGTGATATGCCAATTTCTATTTACCCTTCATAAGGACCCTTTTCATCGAATCCGTTCCGACTAAAGTGGGAGAGACAGACACCCGCTAGCCACCTTATGCATCTAGTGCATGTCAGTCGGTGGAACCTGTCTCACGTAAGCGTACGTGTAAGGTCGGTCCGGGCCGCTTCATCCCACAATACCACCGAAACAAGATAAGACTAGTAGTGGCAAGAAGAATTGGCAAAATCAACGCCCACAATTGCTTTGTGTTCTACTCGTGCATAGTAACTACGCATAGGCCTGGCTCTGATACCACTGTTGAGGATCGTAGCAGAATTTTATATTTTCCTACGCTCCCCAAGATCCATCTATGGAGTATACTAGCAACCAGGGGAAAGGAGTGCATCTACATACCCTTGTAGATCGCGAGCGGAAGCGTTCCAATGAACGAGGTTGATGGAGTCGTACTCGCCGTGATCCAAATCACCGATGACCGAGTGCCGAACGGACGGCACCTCCGCGTTCAACACACGTACGGAGCAGCGACGTTCTCCTCCTTCTTGATCCAACAAGGGGAAAGGAGAGGTTGATGGAGATCCAGCAGCACGACGGCGTGGTGGTGGATGTAGCGGGATCTCGGCAGGGCTTCGCCGAGCTTCTGCGAGAGGGAGAGGTGTTGCAGGGGAGGAGGGAGGCGCCAAAGGCTGTTGTGTTGCTGCCCTCCCTCCCCCCCCTTTATATAGGCCCCCTGGGAGGGGGGCGCCGGCTAGGAACCCATCTGCATGGGGGGGCGGCGGCCAGGGGGGAGACTTGCCCCCAAAGGAAAGTGGGGCGCCCCCCACCCTAGGGTTTCCAACCCTAGGCGCAGGGGGAAGGCCCATGGGGGGCGCCCCAGCCCACTAAGGGCTGGTTCCCTTCCCACTTCAGCCCATGGGGCCCTCCGGGATAGGTGGCCCCAGTTACGTTGTGACGCTTGGCACACCCAAAGTACTCCTACGGTATCCGGGAGTTGCATGATCTCATGGTCTAAGGAGAAGATACTTGACATTGGAAAAGCTCTAGCAAACGAACTACACGATCTTTGAGCTATGCTTAGGATTGGGTCTTGTCCATCACATCATTCTCCTAATGTTGTGATCCCGTTATCAATGACATCCAATGTCCATAGTCAGGAAACCATGACTATCTGTTGATCAACGAGCTAGTCAACTAGAGGCTTACTAGGGACACGTTGTGGTCTATGTATTCACACATGCATTACGATTTCCGGATAACACAATTATAGCATGAACAATAGACAATTATCATGAACAAAGAAATATAAGAATAACCATTTATTATTGCCTCTAGGGCATATTTCCAACAGCTTCGCCCCCTCAAAAAAAAATTTGTTGCTTCGCGCGATCCATCGATACTACTACTAGTAATCTGGTAATCCCGACTAAAACGGCGCGGCCGGGTCTTTTCCCGCGCGATATGCTAGGAGGTTGGCTTAGTTGGGTTTTTTAGGACGAGTAATGCTACACCTACGTAATCCCAGTTACGTAATTAACGTAATGTGAAACATGTGAGCTGTTGATTGTAGATTGGGGGGAGGGAGGGGCCCACCACCATGAAAATCAGGGGAGGAGAGAGAGAGGCAATTTACGTTAACCCTTTCGTAGGTTCCCGTAGATGTAGAAAGATGTGAAATGCGTGAATGTGTAGTGGACGTACTATTCGAGTGCCTAAGATAATTTGTGTATGTATAGACCCTATGTCTTTATTTTACTTCGCATGTTAGATTTGTCTCGGTTCAATAAAAAGCAGAGTTGGTGATGATGGTGTGCCTGTCATCCTGCAATATAGGCCGTCCGATCTATATCTAATGGATAGGAAGGAAACTATGACAATTTACCCGCACTCCTCTCAACATTTGCAGATAAGGCTTTCCCTCGTTCATCCTTTTCTCCCACAAGATCTTGATCTTTCGTGCAACGCACGGGCATCTTGCTAGTACTCCTACAATATGTATATTATTGTGAAAGTTCATATACACCGGCCGAGATTAATGCAAACACGGCAGATTTTCATTACATTTCGAACTTTTATAGGACAGAAAAATAAAAGAAACCCGACCCTAAACCTATTCTATGGCGGCGACCGACGTCCTCCATCTACGATCTCTATGTACGGGGGCGGGGTTCAAGACCCGTGAAGTGAAGGTGCGGTCTCCGGCGAGGAAGAGTAGAACACGGGATACGGACCGGCCAGTTGGCACACCATGCCCTGCCGCCTCCCATGCCCTACTCATCCTCGGAGGAGTCCCCGACCTCGGCGGTGCCGGACGTTGGATGGCGGTAAGTAGGAAGCGTGGCTAACGGTGCTCCCGTCGTCGGCCGCCAGCGTGGCCACCGCTTGTGCGGGCGCGTCCGCGTCCGGCTACGCCGCTATTGCGTCGCGAGAGGCGACTTCAGTGAGGGCGGTGACCTCGAGTTTCATCCCCGAAGACAAGCTCTCCCGCAGAGCGTTCACACCTGTGGTCATGGCGGATGTGGTGTCAGGTAGGAGGACGATGCGCTATGGTGTGGAGGTTAGCTGGGCGTTGCCACTTTAAGTAGCGCATTCCGGTGAGGCCAAGCGTCCGGGTGCGTCATTAAGTCACCGGAGTTGGTTCGTCGGGCACCGAGCCTCTTAACAACGACATACGAACGAACGGCATGAATGCGGGCAGCTGGCGCCGGCTGGAAACGCACCGCGCGACGGCGCGAGGGACGAGGGTTTTGGTGTGCCAGGGTAGTCAGCTGCGGTCGTTGCAACGTTCGAGATGCCCTTTGCCCACATGCGATCCCCGCATGTCATTGAAAAAGTAAGATGACCCGGCAAGGTCTCAGGTCCGGAGGATGCAGTGGGCCGCGCTACACCACTCCGCGGACGCGTCGCGGCGCCCCGTGCATCCTCGACGAGCCGGGTGTTGGGGTGTGTTTGGATTGTGGCCAAAGTGCACCTTACCAAATTTTTTGTCATGACCCAAAGATTGGTCTTTGTTTGGATGGTTGCCATTTTTTTGGCATGCCAATGAACTCTAGTCAACTCTAGTTCATTTTTCTTGCCAATGTCGGCCAAATCATGGGCAACCAATACCTCAACCAAAATTTTGGTCATGACCCAAAGATTGGTCTTTGTTTGGATGGTTGCCATTTCTTTGGCATGCCAATGAACTCTAGCCAACTCTAGTTCATTTTTCTTGCCAATGTCGGCCAAATCATGGGCATCCAATACCTCAACCAAAATTTTGGCTACCCAATGCTTTGATGGGGAAACCTTGGGCACAAACCAAACATACCATTGGTCGTGCCACAGCACTAACGCCACCCTCAGCACCCCGAAACCGACCGTGTCTAGCGACGATATGAGTGTGTCTCTCACCGCGGTCGCCGTGTCCAGAGGCGGTGCTGGAGCTGCGCCCCGTTGTTGGCCCCAACGACCCACATGAACGGTTGTCGGTGGCGAGGAGGTCGTGGGCCAGCTCCTCCATTGGACTAGTCTGCGCTACGTCGTCCCGACGGGTGTGCCCCACATGTCGGTTTACCTGTTTTCCCGGCCATACTCGAGCGTCAGTGCTCCGCGTTGCGCATTAGGCCTTTCACTATGTAGGCCAAGCGAGACAACTTATTGTTTATTTGAGCCGTTCAAGTATAATCATGTGGTGTTTGCTTATTTGTCATTCCTCTCCAACCCTCTTCTCCATCGATCATGTCGCCCTCCAGTCGAGTCCATCCTCCCGCATGCCTCATTTGAACATTCTGCCGAGTATCATTCGCATGTACCCACCCTAGTCCTCTTTCAATAGATCTCCGGACCCTGATATGAAATCGAGAGGGAACGAGTGGGGGCACGTGATACCTAAGGCGGATTCAAAATTTTGAACCGGTGATCATAGCATCCGCAAATCATATATAAAGGGTATTCAATGTTCGTTTCGTTTTTGAACGTACAATATACTCCCCCTATCCTTTCTAGTTTACATATAAGTTTTATGTGTAGTCAAAGTATCTCTACTTTGATCAAAAAGGTATCAACATTCAACAACGCCCAATCAATATTGTTAGATTCGTACGTACTCCTAGATTTGTACTCGAGATGGTTTCCAATTTGACTATTGACAAGATTAATAGTACATGAGATGTATAATGAGAAAATTATATCATTGGAAACTCCTTTCACATACGAATTTGACCGTATGCTTTGTGTAAGTTGCATGTCATATATTATTACTCTAACATTTGGTCAAAGTTAGCCTCAAAAATGCATTAGACCCTGTATGCTTTGTGTAAGTTGCATGTCATATATTATTACTCTAACATTTGTGTAAGTTGCATGTCATATATTATTACTCTAACATTTGGTCAAAGTAGTATAGTGGAAGTGGATCCTCTGACGTAGGTATCCCTGCCTTACCCTCCCTTTCGGTCACTTACTGGCGGACCCCATGCTTGCTAGGCCCCGCATGTCAGTTACTCAATGGGTTCGGCCACGTCAGGGGATCCTCATCCGTAGTATACTCCCTCTGTTTTTATTTACTCCGCATAAAACAGAGGTAGTGGTGGTATAATAAATGACGCGGGCGGGGGAGGGGGAGGGTCATCGGTTTGCTCTCAACTGCGGTCCCACAAGCGAGCGAAACCGCAAGACGAAGCGCGTTCCATTCGGTGAGCGACGTGGAGGGTCCAGCGTGCCGGGCTGCAACGCGAACGCGACAAGAGTGATGTACAATCAAAACCGATTGACCGGTTGTCACTGGAACCACTATTCACACCAGAACCTTCGCTGCCCGGCCTACGCCAGCCACTGCCCTAAAACCACACCAAATCTCCAGCCCATTCCCCCACCTTTCGATCCCCTAGCCCGCATCAAGCGTCCCCTAGTTCGCCAGAAAGCCATGGTGCGCCGCAAGATCACTTACTACAAGATGCTGACGCCGGAGCGCCGCGCAGAAATTGCGGCGGCGGTCGGCGCCACAGACCTCCGTTCCCAAGCTCGCTTTGTGGTGGGCCAATCCCCGAGTTATCTGGAGCTAAGCTACGAGGAGGAGGAAGCCGATCCAATGTTCATGGCGGAGGTCGCGGCGCAGAAGGCCCCCGATGGGTATGAGACGATGGACGTCGACTTCGTGCCGGCGTCCGAGTCCCCCATGGTGCAGGCGGACCAGCAGTTCAACATGGCGATACTAAAGGAGGACCGGGAGGCAGAGGCTCAACTCGACGCGGAGTGCGCGCATGCCGCTGCCATCGAGGCTCTCCTGCAGGCGGAACCGGATGCCATGGATGTGAACCGGGCGGCGGAGGCTCAACTTGAGGCGGAGCGCGCGGATGCCGATGCCATCGAGGCCCTCCTACAGGCGAAACCGGACATCCTGGACTTGAACCGGGCGGCAGAGGCTCGACTCGACGCAGCACGCGGATGCCGCTCTCATCGACGCCCTCCTGCAGGCGGAACCAGACGTCCTGGACTTGAACCGGGCGGCGGAGGCTCGACTCGACGCGGAGCGCGCGGATGCCGCTGCCATCGAGGCCCTCCTGCAGGCGGAACCGGACGTCCTCGACTTGAACCGGGCTGTGCTCTCGTCCGTGCAGAGTGCCCGCACGCTCCGCTTGAACTAGTAGCTGGAGGCCGAGGACAACCATGGTGCGGAGACACACGTCGGCAGCGACGGCTGATTCGCGCCGGCAGCCAAAGACGACGAGGCCGTCTCTTTCCGCGAGCAGTGATAGTTTTTCTTTATGTTGTTGTTTTTATGGATCTTTTGCTGTGTAAAAACATATATTTGTTATGCAAGTCGCCTGACTTGGGTCAGTCTACCATTTTAGGCGGTTGGATGAATATCCTACGTCTCCTAACCCTTCTTTCCTTCTTCCTCAACTCTTCTTCTTCCCCAACAGACCACCGCACGGGCCGTACGGATACTCCCCAACATGCGGTTGGATAAACATACTCTATGAACGAAAATTATGTGTCAGCGATAGGATGGCTGAGTTTGGTTTGTTCACATGCGACAGCACGTGTCAGTGAGGGTGCGTTCACTTGGTTGGGTTTGCGGCGTGCAGGAGCGACTGTGTGAGGGTGCGGTGCGACCGCGGCGTGCAGGAGCGACCGTGTGAGGGTGCGGTGCGACCGCGACAGCCGTGCGCAAGTGTATCAACTTCTCATTTTGAAAACTTTAGGCAAGCTTGGCAAAAATGTGTGGCGAAGTTTGGCAATGCAAGGCCTAGACCCAAACAGGATAAGTACGTACGTACTAGGAGTACTAGTGTTAAAAAAGAAAGGCGGGGTTTTCCTTCGCGGGATTTAATCGATACAAATCCTCGTTTCACGTGTCAATTAATGCGTATTTTTTTCTCCAAAGACCAAAGAGCTAACCATCTCACCCCTCATTGCTTGATTAATGCAGCGCCATGCAAACCAACCTTCTCACTTCCGCATGCATGTAGGGGATATTAATGTCCTTGGTTGCTAACCCCATCAATTTTGCCTCGATTAGTGTTAGTGGCCCTTTGCAAATTGTAATTTTGATATACTGGCCTTGTGTACAAAAAAATGGAGGTAGTAACTATATTTGACTTCCTTCCCCATTGCGGTGACGTCGACGATATCTTTTTTTTGGTGGTTTGGCGAAGTGCGTTCGACGGAGAACACCAGTGAGGGAGACCACGGTAAGTCGTTCGCAAGTGCCGCCTGCAAGCCGAGACAACCGCCTTATTTGCATCCAGGAAGTCCTTTACTAGTACTACTAGGAGTACTAGTGCGGTGAGATGGTTTCTCGAAGAAGACGATGGAGAAGCGGAGTCAGCAAAGAGTGAAATGATGGTTGCTTCGTCCGTGCTTTTGTGATTTGACGCCTCACTGCTTTGTGATTTGTGATAGAAGGGACAGGGGAGTAGACTCTGTGCTCTATACTGTACTACATGCGTCCAAGCATGGGAGAAAGAGGAGAGACGTTGCATTTTTCTATTCCTTCAATCAATCAATCAGGGAGCTTCGGTTCCATCTTTTTGGCTTTGGCAACACCGTCCACAATGGTTCACACGATGCCAAAAGCTATTTTCACATTTGGCTACACATTGTGGATCCCTTAACCGTACCACTTGGTTTTTCTCCTGTGTGCTATCTATACAAATCTCAGTTATATTGATCTAAAAAATTATAGAATCAAGAGTAGTAAAAAGGAGGTGATTTTGCCGCGCGGATGGCGGGGGAGGTTTCTTATTTGAGCAATGCTACATCCACGTAATGGTTTACGTAAAGTTATGAACTGATGTGATGTGGGACTATTTGATTGGATTAAAGGAGAGGATTAGGCCCACCCCACCTGAAAATCAGGGGGGCATATATAGATTAGATGGAAAGTATACGTAGCAGCTACGTAGCCCTTTGTAAGTATAGGATTAGGATTCTTATTTTCGGAGGACGTTGTCCTGGCGGTTTGCTAACATGCGGTCCCACGTGTCAGTGCTTTACCAAGCCGATCCGCGTCCCACATGAGGCAGAACAACGGCAGAAGCAACACGTGGTTAAGTTGAAGAAGATGAGGGAGAAGCGGATTCAGCAACAAGTGAAATGATGGTTGCTTCGTCCCTCCAACTTAACTGCGGGAAAGGTGCAGCTTGTGATTTGACGCCTCATTGCTCATTACTACGCCGGCGCCATGACTGGGGTGCTTCACCCCGGCTGCTCTGCACTGTATTCCGGTATGGCACGTGGAACCGGTAGCTTGATGTCCCACATGTCGACGAAAGGGACTAGAAGATTTATGAAAGCGAGCGCTCCACTCTTACGATGGAGGAGTAGACGACACGACGGCCCAGTGAACTGCCACTTGTACTACTGTATAGTACTATAGTTTTGCTGTTTCGCACGATCCATCGATACAAACCCGATTAAACAGGAAAGGGCGGGATTTTTCCTGCGCGGTAGATGATACTGGCCATACATTTCAAAGGCAATTTTAATGTATGCAAACTGAATAATTATAAGTAACAATATGATATCTAGTAAAACTAAAAACACATATGATTTATTGTGTTAGAGTGTAGTAGTAGTGCTGTATTGCATAGTTGTTAGATGTAACATGCGAGAACGTGTAGAGATGTAGTTTTGGAGGGCCCACAGAGAGAAAAGCGTAATACGGTCACCGAACTTCAGAATAAGCTGATTACGGTCACTATATACGTTTTGCGGTGATTATACGGTCACTATATACGTTTTGCGGTGATTATACGGTCACTTGCTCACAGTTCAGCATCGGATTGCACTCTGTTGACCGGCCAAATAGTCTGCGTGGCGCCAAGTTGACTAGTTAAATTGACCACGTGCCTTATGGGTCCCACCTATCAGTTCGCATAGGCAAAAGGTCAGATAAACACAAATTTACGCAGGCGCGACAAGGCTCCAACCCGTGCGCGGGAATCACCTGGTTGTGTATGTGTCTGTCAGGGCCTGATGTGTGCGCATGCACGTGTAGGTTGAGCACTTGAGCGTGAGAGTGTGTGTTGGTCGTGTGGTGTACTGGTGTGTGCATGCATGTGTGCGTGTGAGTGTTGCGTGCGTGCGTGGCTGCGTGTGAGTGTTGCGTGCGTGCGTGTGTGCATGTGTTTGTGTGAGTGTTGCGTGGATGCAGTTCGTGTGCATGCGTGCGTGTGTGTATAATCACCACACCAGCTCCTGTGTGTTAAAACAGACGGCTTAGCATACCAATACAAGGCCACCTTGTCTGCTGTGCCCGCGGTCATGACTTCGAACCACCGTCCAAATATTTTTTTTGTCGTTTGTTTTCATTTTTACTAGCAAGATGCCCGTGCGTTGCACGTAACATCAAGATGCATTTGTATGACTTGTTTATCTTGTGAGAGAAAAGGATGAACGAGGGAAGGCCTTATTTGCAAATGTGGAGAGGTGTGTGGGTACCTTTTTGCAAAATTGCCATAGTTTCTTTCCTATCCGTCAGATATAAATTGGACGGCCTATATTGAAGGATAGCAGGCACACCATCATCACCAACTCTGTTTTTTATAAGAGTGTAGTTTATGTATTTTATAAGAGTGTAGATGTAGAGTAGATACAAGTCGACAGGTGGGCACGATGGTAGTGAGATAATGTGATGCAACACTAGAGGTGCCACGTGGAGCGTTTAACTGGTCAACTAGTCATGTCATGAGCAAATTCAAAGTAGTACGGTGAGCCCGTGACTGTATAATAACCACTAAACGTAAATGGTGACCGTAATGAGTGGATTCTGAAGTCCAATGTATGTATCGTGCTTTCGCTTCAAATACAATGCTCGCCATTGCATATATCGCGAGAGAAAGGTGAAACATGCGTGAATTTTCCGGGGGCTTACTTTTAGAGGACCTGGAGATAGTTTTGTGTGCATACGTGAAAGGGGCGTACAGGGGGGGTATGCGATGGAGAGAGAGATGCTCTTCGTTTCTCTTTATTATGACTAACTTTGTATATAGTATAAAAATATACAAATTCACACTGCGGAATAAATATCATTGTGGGCAGCATGCAATGCAAATTAGCTTTCGTACTCCTCCATATAACTTTGTAATGTTGTATATATGTAGAAACTCTAAAATAATTTTTTGGCCACACTTTATTCAAAAGGAATGTTGTATGCGAAATAAACGTGAAGAGAGGGCTTTTTAGATCAATGGGGTACGTGATGTAACATGTGTGAATGTGTAGTTGATGCATTTGGCGGGGCCTAGAGAGGTATGTGTGTGTATTACGTATTCGAGAGAGGCATGGATAGAGGGGCCGACGGGGGGG